>NC_033641.1:8355347-8358504 GCF_001540865.1 Ananas comosus
GGAACACTTGTTCCCACCCGGGGGTGGAACAACTTGTTCCACCCCCTGGTACAAGGCAGAGAGAGAGAGAGAGAGAGAGAGAAAGAGAGAGAGAGAGAGAGAGGTGTTTTATTTTAAATTTAAATATAAATTTTTAAAATTTATAAATTTAAAATTAAAATTTATAAATTAAAATTTTTAATTTTTAAAGTTTAAATTTTAAATTTGATATTTTTAGTTTTTAAATTTTATAAATTTGTTATTTTATATCTTTGAATTTTAATTTGGTTTTAACTTTGAAATTTAAAATTAAATTATTGAAAATTTAAAATTTAATTTTAAAATTTAAAACTTAAAACTTTAGGACTTTAATTTAAAATTATATATTTAAAATTTAAAAATATAATTTCAATTATAGGGGTAATATTATTATTTTCTATTTATAACTACTAACTATTCCTCTTATTCCCAAAAACCATCCAAACGCAATTTTTCTAGTTCCAGCTTATACTCACAATTTCACCCAAACAAAAAAATACTCTTGTTCCTACAAAAATCCATACTTGTACCTATCCCCGGTATAACTAGTTCCTACTAATTCCTGAACCAAACGGAGCCATAGTATATTATAAATATATTTTTATAAAATTTACTTTTTATATATTGATTTTATTAATGTCGCAATATTTTTAAATACATTATTGTGGTTAGAATCTATTAGAAAATTTTAATTAATCATAGATTAAATACTTAACTCTGATTAGTTTATGAGATAATTCGATATCTTTGCTCCTTTTATATTATACTGTTGTGATTTTTGAAGTGACATTTTTTTTATGGCAAAATTGACATTTAACTTAAAATATAAACAGTTTTCTAATTGTGACAAATCAGAAGANAAAAAAAAAAAAAAAAAAAAAAAAAAAAAAAAAAAAAAAAAAAAAAAAAAAAAAAAAACCTTCTAACGCTGTTAAATCTGCCAAAAAATTAAAAATAGTGTATTTAACAATTAACATTGCACTCCCAAATTAAGTCTAAATTGAATTAGATACTAAATTTAAAATAAAGAATTAAACGAACGACTGAAATATTACAATAGAAAAGAAAATCACTCATATAAAATTTAAAACAGGTTTGAATTGAGTTAGATGAATCTCAATTATAAATTTACTGGCGCCATTTTGTGGCACCACGTGAAAGAGCAGGTTAAGCCACGTGGAAAGAACAAAAAAAATCACACACGAAACCATACGTGGTACACCTGGAGTAACCAGAAACACACATAAAACTGAAAAGTGGTGTTAGGTGGAACCGAAGACGTGGAGTATGACCAAAAACACGATCTGAGAAAACGAGGGAGGTGGCTGAAATATATCCCCACGATAAAAAATAACTGAATAACTGCAAGTAAGATTATTATAAATAAACATAACTTGCTTGCATAATGGGTCTTTTCGCGTATAAGAGACTACTGTATTTTCATTTCCTTTAATTTTTCGCAATTACCGCTTTTTTAGGAGTAGTCTGTTACCATAAATTTAGATTTTCTTGCAGCAGATTTTATTGTTATTTTAGTTTTTTAAGGACTTAGCAGGATAAATTAGCGGTAGAATTCGTTTCTATAACAAACCCCTGTTTTCCAAATCCTTTTCGTAAAATAAAGACAAGCTACTCGGCTCATCTTCAGCCGACCGAAGTAATACATACTCGAGTGCTCGAACTCAGCTGCGCGGATCCCTCTTCAGCCGATCGCTAGATTAGTCTTGGGCGCATTCGAGGGTCACCATCAGGAGCCGACCTTTCTCCGACTCGCTTCCCAAGAGAGAATTTTGAACGGGTCAACGGTCAGGAAATTTGGCTCGCAGCAAAATTAAAATGATTGGCTGAAATATTATAGTATAAAAAAGTACTTGTGTACCGCTTATAAATTGCAACTTGTGATGGATACACTAGCGAGCTCTAACTAAAGATAGAGCTGTGAAGAGTATCTAGACAGTTTCAGAATCGAATCCTAATATGGTATAAAAAAATCTATGATTTAAAATCTATCAATTTAATATTCTATAGTTTTATTTTTTTCCTTTTTCAGTTCCTACGTTAACATTTTGTTAAAACTTTATCACTAATTTGACAAAAAAAATTAGTAGAGAGAATAATAAAAAAGAGAAAAATAAAATCACAGAATACTTAAATTGATACACTTTAAATCATAAGGTACTGAAATAAAAAAATACAAAATCATGAGAGTGGTACTCACAGTTTTTCCTTTAAAAAAAAAAGGCCAATTTGCATAAAAAATCTATTTATTTTGGGCTTTTGCAAAATCGGACCACATTTTTCGTTTATGCATATTCGGTCCGTTTTTTCAGCAAACTGACCAAAATACACTTATATCTTTTTCTCTCTCCTCTTTTTTTCTCTCGTTCTTTTTTTCTTTCTCTTCTCAAAGAGCGGCGGAGACCGAGGCGGAGGCGGAGGTTGACGCGAAGGCGGCCTGCTTCGGTTTTGTCCGACGCATCCTTACCCTCGCCCGCACACCCCCCCACCTTCCTCGCCTCTGACACCGCCGAGGCCGCGCTGCGATTTTTTTTTTCCCCTCTCCGACGCTCCTCCACCGCCTCCGACGATGACGACTATTTCACACTCTCTCGCCTTTCTCACCCTTTCCCTCTCCCTCTTCTTTCACCTCTTCCGCCGCCATCGACGACGACACTTCTCCGCCGACATCAGCGCCGCGGAGGATTTTTTTTTTCCTCTCTGACGACGACGCCTCTCTCGCCCTTCCCCGCCCTTCTCGTCCTCTCCCTCTCCCTTCTCCTCTGCCGCCTCCGACAACAACGTATCTTCACCGACGCCGACACTGTGGAGGTCAATGCGGCACTGCAACCTCGGAGCGAGGGGTCCATAGCGGTGTCATTGCCGACGCCGTGGCTGTTAGTAGAGAGGGTGGCCAAAAAAAACTATAGAAGAAACAAGAAAAAAAAATAAAGATAAGAAATTATAGAAAAAGAATGATGAAGATGAAATTGCATCATTAACTACAAAAAAAATTATAAGTTGCACTACTTAAGATGTAAACGCAGCTTTAAGATGAAAATTACACTCTTTAAACGAAAATTACACTCTTTTGGAGATATTTACACTGTTTCTCCTCTTATTGCACTCTTTCAGATGTAAA